>NW_010361068.1:841779-885512 GCF_000414095.1 Morus notabilis | reverse complement strand
GGGGCAGTCAGAGAAGAGTGGTCCAGTCAGACATGGGAAACTGAAACAAGAATGAGATGGGGAAAATGAAATGAAAACGATGCAGAATCGTTTTCAGTTTTGCTCACTTTTTGGAAACAAGTAAAAAAACGTTTTCATTTTCTGTTTTTCAAGAAATACAATGCCAAACGGGGTTGCCGGAGCATTTTCATTTTTTTGTTATTGGAAAACGTGAAAAACATGTTTGAAAACAGAACAAAAAGGCACTAAGATTCCATAACGAGTAAACCTATGTAAAAGCCAATCCAATCAGTCACATGTGGATAACGGTTCTGCAAAACCCGACGTGGGGCAATACTAGTCCTAATAAAGACACCTTTGCGTGTGAACAATGAGAATGAGAGATCTGACTAGTAAAAGGCCTAATTTCATATGAGAGATCTGTTGGGAATGGTGTCCTAGAAGCATAAGATGTAATAGGATATTTATTATTTATTTAATAAAAGAGTTTATTCATTATTTTATGTGCATATATTTATGAATATTTTATGAATATCAATGAAAATTCCGTGATTATTTATGTACCCTTAAACATTGTATATAAGTGATATATACGAGAAGCTAATGTTTAAGGATAATAATCAAAAAACAATGTTCATAATAAATTTAATTAAAGTTCAGAATCTTTAATTAAAACATTATTAATACATGTCATTCTCATTTAGAATGGAACAGTGTTATCTGCACTGTTAATATGGTGAGATATTAAATTAGTGTATTTCGCATAATGAGATTATGTGGAACAAGGACACTGACACAATATGAATTTCTAATAATTTCTGTTAAGTCTAGAAATTCTAATTGAGTATACCGATGGTCATATATAGAATGATTTTAATCCTGAGTTCTTAACAGACTCCTATTTATGGATTTCATATAAAGTCACATCTCAACTCGAATTAGCGAACTAAACAGACCCGATATTTTTTATTCTATCTTTTGACTCATAAGTTATAATTAGTGCATGTTTATATATCCTCTATTTATGGGTTGATTTATAAGTAGATAAAAAGAAGAAGACATAACTAATAAATGTTTACACAGTATCAATAGGGAATTATAAGGGTATAGTAAATATGAGGTTATAATTCTGAATAAAACCATCTAGACAGTTTATGAAATACCAAAGGTGACATTCAATCATACACATTCAATTTTCATAAATAAAAGTTTACCTTTTAACTTTAAAAAATAAACGACTAACCAACATACAGGGGTGGGACCCCCCTCTTTTTTTTTTCTTTTTTTTTTCTTCTCATTTTTATCTTTTCAGGGGGAAAAAGGGGAGAACAACTTGTTACATAAGCTTACATAATTTATGCTCATTTGAAAAGTAAAACCGTTTATTTTATCAATTTAAGAATTTGAGTTTTATTATAAGTTAAAGCTCTTAAAAACAGTTATATTTAATTTTTTTACTGTAATAAAAAATTTTCACATAAAGTCACATCTCAACTCAAATTAAAAATTTAAATCAGTAAACTAAATAGACCCAAAAAATAAAGCAATATCACTTTGTAATTATCACTGTAATATATTCTCCAATCGATCGAGCTACATTAAACATTTCAATAACATTTCCCATTACACAGAGCTTTGTTTGTTAAACTATGTACGTTGTTTACTTTTGCATTATGCTAATTGAACATGAACATAATCAGTTAATCACTTTATCACTCTTTTTTACCCCATGGACGTGATCATATTGTATATCCATCTTTTCTTTTCTTTTTCTTTTTTGCATTTTTTCCATTATTTTGTATGTGACGATATTTGTTCTTTTTTTCTTTTTAGCATTTTTGTCATTTAGTGGTTGCTACTTATTATAGGGGATAATTATTAGGGATATACGACTTTTGATTTTTAAAATTAATTTGTATATTTGTTAACAGTTTCCCCCATCTAATTTTCATTCAAAATTTCGCAATCAAATATAGAGGATTTCTTCCACCAATGATTGAAGATTAGTATCCATAATTAAACCCCTTTTTCAATGTTATTTCTTCAAAACTGCAAAGACATTAGTTTCAAGAATTGGAAGTTTTTTTATTATTATTTTTGGCATCATCATAATTTCATGATTTTAAAAATAATAATGATTCTACATTCACGCTTTGTAGAATAATGTATATATGTAGTACCACACGACACGAATGTTATTTTTAAAGGACCATGTGAATGTTTTGTTGAATAATGTATGTCTAATATGTAGTATCACACAACAAGAATGTTATTTTTAAGGACCACGTGAATGTTATTTTATTATCATAATTTCTCGATCAATATAAAATGTTTAAAAAATTACGGATTGAACATGTACTTCTAACAACACGAATATTCTTTTATATCTACTAGTTGAAATACTAGTTAATTTTAGTATGTTATATTTTTTATATGCTTACATCTAAAATTTAAAATTTTAGTTTACTGTTTTTTGACTTGTAATTATCTTAGCAGTAAAATCGAAATACAAAAGCAATTTACCTAAGTAAATAAGAGATACAAAATGACTTGGGGTACATATAAGAAGAAAAAAGATATTTTTAAGGACCCATTTGAAGTAAAAATTTATTTTAATGACAAAAATAAAAAAATAAAAAGAAAAAATCATTAATAAGATTATGTAAAAAATAATAGAGAAAAGACTGACACGTGACTAAAGGAAAAGCACGAAAAAAAATATTTTAAGAGAACTTTTATAGTAGGAATTATCCTTTTTAATTAGTAGCAACTATTATTTTAACCATTTGATTAAAATGTCAATGACTTATCCTGTGCGAGCTCACGTTACAAATTTGAAGCGAACAACACAAAAGTACATTATGGCATTGTTGATTTCACAATTTAAGTTATATTGTTACAATATTTTCTCTCATAAAAATTTAAATTTAATTTTTTTACTATAATATTTTTCTCTCATATACACAACTCAAATTCTTTACTTGAGTTGTGAAATAAACATGCCCTACAATTACCACAAATCAAGTCGTTGAACATCATTATTCACCGATAAATTTTGGTCCCGTTTATTTCACCGATTCGAGTTTAGAATTCGAGTTTTGCTACAGTAAAAAGCTCTAAAAAACAATCACATCTAACTTTTTTACTACAGTAAAAGCTCTCACATAAAATCACATCTCAATTCAAATTAAAAACTCGAATCAGCGAACTAAACGAGCCCTTAGAACAAGCCTTATCGTAAAAATTCTCAAAAGAAAAAGTAATTTAAAATTAATGTAAAAAAATGCACTAAAGCAACATTTGATAAAAAAGAAAAAAAAAGTAAAAATAATAAGAAAAAGTAAATAAAAAATAAAAAAAAGGAGATTGACATGTGACAAAAAAAAAAGAGATAAATAAAAAAGCAAACATTATAAAAAGAATACAGACAAAAATTAAATTAGAATGAAAAACTAAAAAAAAATGGGGAGGTTGACATGTGACGAATTGAGGAGAATTTTTAAGTATGTATAGATATATATTACAGTTATGTGACATGCTTGATATCAGTTTTTTGTGATAAAATATGCCCCGCTTGTTATCAAGTTAGCAGGCCACATTTCATGGCGCGGCTTCTGATAGTACACCGGCTCACAATGGGTTGAGTTTGTACATAGTCCTATTATCGAAATTGTAAGAGTGTTCAAAGTCGGTTTTGGCGGTTTTTTTAATAAAAATCACTAACTAAATTATAAATAAATTTTTTTCTTTTGAGCGGTTTGATTTTTTTTTTGACAAAAATTGAATTAACTAAATCACCCATAAAATGATTTGGGCAGTTTGCGCTTAATATTAAAAAAGTTTTTAATAATTTACAAAAATTATAAAGTTGTTAATTCATAAAAATAAAAAAGATTTAAATTTACAATATAACTCCAAAATAACAATGTCTAAAAAAGTTCATCATTAAAAGTTTTAATACAAACCAAAAAAAGGTGATAATGTATATTTTATAAGTGTAAAACTTTTATTATGATAAATATAAATAAATAAATAAATAAATAAATATTTTAAAAATAAAAAATTATATATGTATATTTTTGGACGAATTATTAGGCGGTTTTGGAAAGTCAAAACGATAAACCAAACCGTCTAAAAAAATTAGACTAAAAAGCCGACCAAACTGCCTAGTAATCCAAAAGTAATTGAAAATTTGGTTTGATTTAATTTGTATTAAGCGATTTTTGATGTTTGACGGATTTTTTGAACACTTTACTAGTATGAGGAGAAAACCAAAATACATCTCGGAATAGTACTATTTATGTCATCAAAGTAGCATAGTACAAACATGTATTTTTTAAATTAGTTAAAAATAATCTTAATTGGCACAAAGGTGTATTTTGGGGCATTTTAAAAAAAAGTAATTAAACAAGTAGTAAAAAAGATGGTTAAATACGTAATTTTCTCATTTAAGTGAATAAATAATAAAATTTTTAAAAATTTAAAGTAAATAACCTCTCCTCACTCACTTTCTTCAGGTTTTTAAAAATTTGTAGCAGCTCTGCACTCACTTTCTTCAGGTTTTTAAAAATTTGTAGCAGCCCTTTTTAAAAAAAAAAGGAAATTTTTTTTTTTTTTTTTTTTTTTTTTAAAAGTAAGTTTGGCCATAAAATGCTGCTAAAACTTATTCTAGTTTTACGTCAATTATCGATTTTAACGACTCACTTACTATATAAATCATCCTTAAGTTTGAGAACTTCTACATTAGAAATCATCCTTTTTTTTTTTTCTCTTTCTCTAATAAAAATTATTTTTTTAATTGATCGATTAATTTTTTTTTGATAAAAGGAAATTTCATAACTAAAAAGAATGAAATACAAACTTGACATAAACTCACAAATGACCCCGAATACAATGAAATTCAACCCGAACAACTGGACCTATCAGTAAAAATAATGATAACACAAAGGTGAATACTAATGCCGATACCCAAAGAAGAAAAGCCCAATCGACACATAAATGTTGAACATAGTCGAAGTTCGTTAAAAAAGACCAAACAGTCGATGGATTAACCAATTCGATTGAGACCAAACCCCTCGTATAGGGAACATCTACACATCTTAAGAAAATTCCTAACATGACTAAATAACCCACACCGATGGTGATTAACTCAACCGGGTGGGGGACATAACTAACACTGGGAGGTGTTAAACTTAAAACCACCACCTCCTTTATTATCAACGCACCAAAACTAAAAACAAACACATAACATAAAATCAACACTAAACACAAGTCCTGGACACCACTGAGAAGCACGTGTTCGAAATCCCTCAACGCCAGCCATTATGAAGCCTCAGCAACCCAACTATGTCCATTTGCCCATCAAAACTCATCAATAGCTCCAACTTGGCCATCCCCACAGTGAGACCAGAGGTTTTGTTGGCCTCTTACAATCGGCACCACGAACCCAACCACAACCACGGTTGGATTCCTTAATATCGACAGCAGGCGAAAGACGGCCAAAACCCCCCAAAGTGTGACATATCTAACCAGATCCGAGCACCCTCTGAACACTCATTCCCATCACAATCTAACCCAGCCCGATCAGAGACCATATCGACAGCTGAGCGCCCAATTAAATTTTTAATATAAAAGAAATTTTATAATGCAGAACAGAAATAATTTTTATTACAAAACAAACCGTTAAAAATGAGTATAATGATTAAACTAATAATAATTCCTCCGGATGGGAGGAAAAAGACAAATATTTGATAATAAATACGATTACTGGTTCCAACCTATATCACATCCAAAGTCCACTCTCACACTCCACAGCATTTGAAAAAAAAAAAAAAAACCCTTCCTCTCTTTCCCCCTCTCTTCCTTTTCTTGAAATCATCAGAAAACAATGATCCTAAAGTCCCTAACGGCAGCAATTTTCCTGTCGTTTCTCGCATTTTCGCCCGTTCTCTGCGACTCAGTTTCGGAAGTCAACGCCTCGCTCCCTTACCTGTGGCCGCTGCCGTCGGAATTCACCTCCGGAAACGACACTCTCTCCGTCGACCCTGCCCTCTCTCTGGCCCTCGCCGGAAGCGGAGGGCGCGGCTCCGCCATTGTCAGAGCCGCCTTCGATCGCTACAAGGGGATCATATTCAACCACGCCAATGGCGGCACTTCGCGAAGAAGTCGCGTGTATGATATCAGAAGCTTGAAGATTGTCGTTGACTCCGATAGCGACGAAGTGAGTCACATTTGGGATTTTGAATTTGATATTTGTGATGATCTTCGCAATTAATTTAGAAAGTTGATTGCCTTTTTTTTTTCCCCCTTCTTTTGATGGCAGCTTCAACTTGGTGTGGATGAGAGCTACGAGTTGTTTGTGGCTAAGAATGATGGGCAATCGGTTGTGGGTGAAGCGACCATCGAGGTAAAATCGAAATTTTTCAAAATGGATTATTTGGTGACACCCAAATTAATATGTGATGTTGTTTTGATTATTTGGCTAATTCACAAGCATTTGATTTGAACTGCTATAGTTACACCATTTTGCCGATTGATACATTGTTACATTGGTGAATCAGGGAGACTTCCCATTCTCTCTCTCTCTCTCTCTCTCTCTCTCTCTCTCTCATGGACAACAATCGAGAATTCCCACTTTCACTTGAAACAAGTTAATGAGCGCAATGAAGGTCACTCCAACTTCTACCTTTGAGCAGGATACACCCATTTGGTTCTGGGAAATTATTTAAATGAGATTCAGTTTTCTTTAGCTAAGTTTTGAAATTGAGGATTTAGTAACTAAAAGTGATGGATATCTCATTAAGTTAAAAAGTGTCTGAATTTGATTTGCGCATTCTACTAAACTGATCTCATTCTACACTATCGTGCTTTGAGGCTCTAGGTTCATCAGTGATGTTGTTGTTACTCTTTTTGCAGGCAAACACTGTATACGGTGCACTCCGGGGTTTGGAGGTACGCAATCATTGTTGGCCTTTACATTCTAAAGCATGAAAACTGACTGGTAAATGAGGTTGTTGCCTTGCTGTCTCGAACTCTTTAACTTTGAATTAGATAATCAAAATCCCATAGCAGCTACATCCTAAGTGGATACGTGCCACCTTAACTTTGAATTAGATAATCAAAATCCCATAGCAGCTACATCCTAAGTGGATACGTGCCACCTTAACTTTGAATTAGATAATCAAAATCCCATAGCAGCTACATCCTAAGTGGTTCTTTATATATATATAAAGAATCACTTACGATGTAGCTGCTATCGGATTTTGATTATCTAATTCAAAGTTAAGGTGGCACGTCTATTGTTCTAAGTTTAAGTTTCTTTCTTACCGGACCGATGTCTCCTTTCACTGGCAATTTATGACCTTGATTAAAAGTCCTGTTGTAGATTCACGTTGCGGTATAATTGCTACAGAGAAGAGACAGAGGGCTTTTGTCTCGTCCATAATTTGGTATTGTAATTGGTTTTGGGGAAGTCCTTTATAAAGAGCTTAGTAAAATGACTTTTTATATCCTCTGCTTTCTTTTTGATTGAGACTTGGGACTAGTTTGCTATCTTCCAAAGGTGATAACAGGAATATACCAATCTGCATACATTGTGTCTGTGTGGTGTTTTATGCATCTGATCTGTCCCTAACTATGCTTCTCTTCTACAATTTTCAGACATTCAGCCAATTGTGTACTTTTGACTATGAATCCAAGTCTGTGCTAGTATACCAGGCACCCTGGTATATTCAAGACAAACCAAGATTTGCTTATCGTGGGCTTCTACTTGGTAAGTTGCAATTTTGTTTGTCGGTGTCTGCTATTGTTATACGCATTCGTTTGGTAGTTATCCTTTACTATTGGCTGCCCTTTATGGTTAATCTTCATAGGGATTTCATTTTACATATCATTATTGAGTGCCCGTGTTATTACCATTTCTGCAGATACATCAAGGCACTATTTCCCAAAAGATGTAATTAAGCAGATAATTGATTCCATGTCATATGCAAAACTTGTAAGAAATACTAATTTACTTTAATGACGTAGTCTCATCTTCCTTTAATGGTTTAATTACATGATAATAGTCTTCTGGATACTTTCCTTGTTATTGTACTATTTCTTTACTTTTTCTAATACTTTTTCATTGATACTGATATTAAGAATTACATTAAGTAGAATGTTCTTCATTGGCACGTCATAGATGAGCAATCATTTTCTATGGAAATACCTTCATATCCAAATTTGTGGAGAGGCGCATACACAAAGTGGGAGCGTTATACAGTAGAGGATGCAATTGAAATTGTCATGTAAGATTTCTACAGTTTTCTTTAGCTTATGAGCTGTAAATGTAATATCTCTTTTTTTTTTTCAGTTCATTTTTTAAGTATAATTGTGGGTACTGTTTTGTATTTCTACGATATGTTGTAGTTTCGTACCATTGGCATTTTAAATCAAATTGATTTTGGACAGTTGAAATTGTAATTTCTATATATGATTGTTGGATGCTATTTTTTGCATAACACAAAGCAATACAAACATCAAGGTTTGATGACAATCTTTTTGTCGTTGGTATTTGAGACGTTTGGTTAATGGATTAGAATCATGTGATTAGAACCATTTTTGATTTACATGTATTTTTTGTGAGAGAAAATATTGTAGCAAACCATGAACCATGATTCAAATCATGGTTTGAATCCTCCAACCAAACATCCCCTTATTTAGCTTTCCCAATCATTGTGATTCAGAAAGCAGAGAAGGTTAAAAAGAATGCTTTTAGTTGGGGGAAAAAGGCAGATTCCTAATCTTCTTTCTTCTTTATAATTCTTTATAAAACTCTTACTGGCTAAAGCACCAAGAGCAACTCTTTGAAATGTGGATGCTATACTCTTTTTTGTGTTTTTTGGTAGCTTTCTCGTTTTTCAACTTATCCTATATGCATTCCATTCATTTCAGTATACTAATTCCGGGTTTTATTTTCCACATTTCTACATATGATCTGAAGCCATGCCAAACTAAGAGGTGAGTTGAAACTTTACGTACTGAAGCTTCAGTAGTAAAGTTCTCTTATTATCTTGCCACATATGCTCCTCTCAGACACACGCGAATTTTGTGGTTTTAAAAAGCTGCGGTATCTAAATCTCATAAATACAGAAATCGATCTGATAGCAAAATGTGTGCAAAGATCACTGTAGTATGAGCAATAACAAATTTAAGATCTATACTGAACATCTTTTTCTGCTTGGAGTCTTCAGTTGATCGGTTCTTCTGCATTTTGTTTCAAGTATTCACACTTATGAATGGTTGCCTGATTATTTATGTATATAATGAGCAGGCATCAACATTATGGCCGAAGTAGATGTCCCTGGTCACGCAGAATCATGGTAAAAACCTTTACTAAGTGTTAAATTGGTCAATAGCCTGTATTTTGGTTATAGTGTTCTAGTAAAGAAATGCAAGCCTTAGAAGAAGGAAATCATTTTTTTTCCTCTTTCAATTGGTTAACATAGCTCACCTTTAAGTCAAATGCTGGGCAGGGGCGCTGGATATCCGGATCTTTGGCCTTCTTCTACCTGCAGAGAGCCACTTGACGTTTCAAAGAATTTTACTTTTGATGTGGTTTCTGGAATTCTTGAAGGTTAAGCTCCCTAAAAAGTATTCTTCAGTTGATATTGTTAGCGTTGAAGAATTTATTTCTTTTCCTTCCTTTTATTGTTAGCATTGAGATCCTTCTGAAATAGAGCGGCCTCTTTCTCATGTAATTTTTTTTTATTTTTGCTTTTTGAGTAATGTTACATACACATCATGAAAAATTTAACTGCGAACATCATGAATGCACGTGTCCAAATTTTGTAAGTTTTATAAAATTGAAACTTGTCTGTTGTCTTGGCTTTTTTTAACCCTTGATGACTTATTCTTCGGTTCATGATGTGTATCATTTTCTCTCTCTTCTTTTTAGTTAAATGTTTCTGAAGTAGGTCTTTTGCTTAAGTTGTTAAAAGATTATGTTTTGTATTATCATTTTTGGTACTGTAAACTCGTAGTGTACCCACGTAGTGTCCTCTGATGTTTATAGGAATTAGTTTTGATTTCACAATGGAACTTCTCCTACTTCATCACAGTTACAAGAAAATTCTTCATAGCTTGAGTATGAGGTTTTAATGGCTGAAAAGTTGGAAGAGTTTTTCTCCGTTTGATCATCTAGATCCAACCCTTTATTGGGGTTAATTTTTTTTTTAAGGTTCTTAGAAATATGTCTTCTTATCATCCCAAAATTATTCACTCTCAATTTCCTTGTCTTTTCTGTTCTAAAGTTTTCACAAGAAACTCTATTTCAAGGTGCTGCAGCAAATTTTCTTTTTTACTAATGCTTTACTTTTATGCAGATCTGAGAAAGATTTTTCCCTTCGAGCTATTCCACTTGGGTGGTGATGAGGTTAATACAAGTTAGTAAGACTTATCTTTCTTGTTGTATGCTAAGCTTCTGCTGTCACTTTATCATCAAATGAAGTAAAGAGACAAGTTATTATGCTCTGAGAATTAAAGAAGACAAAGAAAGTTAAAACATTGTTTGTGCTGATAGTGGTTTTAAAATATTGCAATCTGAAATCTCCTTATTGGTAACTCTTTATTGGGGTTAAACATGCTTACATTTCCTTATATTTTCCCTTTTATTTTACAAGCTGAAAGAGTGCCATGGTGAACACTCTTAGAAGACATTTTAAGAAACTGTAGCTGGACCAATTACTGTTGAGGTTTACTCTTTAATAAGGATTTGGTATAGGATGGAGGATTCTTTTCACGTTATTTATGTATTATAGTAAGTCCTATTATGGGGAGAGAAGGGAGCAAAAGTGTTGTGTAGTAACTTTTGCTCTAACTTGTGTGACCGCTTGCTTCAGAATCCTTGCCATGTTTATGAACTTTCAGGCTTTTAAAAGTTCTATTGCTGTTGTATTGCCAGTAAATAGAATCTCTCATGCCCCCAGTTCGACCTTTTTATTAGACATTTCTATAATAAGATTCTGTGAACAAGAAGTAAAATAATGTTTTAAGTAGTTTCCCTCTTTAATGCGTTCTTTATTAATCTCACTAATAAGAAGGCATGGAGTTTGTTTTTTCATTGGTACTACTGCTGTGTATGTGTCTATATCTCATTGATGAGAAACTAATTCATATTTGGCAGGTTGCTGGAGCTCTACTCCCCATGTGAAGCAATGGTACTTGAACTGTTTTTGTTGATCGTTGTTGTTTTTTGTATAAGCGATCATACTTCATATCGTCTTTGCATAAGTCAACAGTAGTATGCTTTCAGAGAAAGACAATGGCCCCTTTCGTTTTGTTAGTTCAAATCACATTTCAAGTTTTTGTTACTGTGTTTACTCTCACAAAAATTCAAAATTCAATTTTTTTTTTCTGCAATGTTTTCTCTTATATGAATTCACTTTTTAACTCAAGTTCTCAACTCTAACGAGCAAAACGAATGGGGCCAATTGTTTACAAAACCTTGAACCATAAACTCGTGTTTGAAAATATCTTTTCTATTGAATCATGAATGTTTCCTCATCTTAATTAGTAATACTATTTATACAATTCTGATGTGTATTATAAATAATTATATATGTAGGCTTCAGGATACAAACTTTACTGCCAAGGAGGCTTATCAGTATTTCGTACTCAGAGCACAAGAGATTGCAGTTTCAAAAAATTGGACCCCAGTAAATTGGTATGCTGCACGTGACTGTCAAATAACATTTCATGCATTTTAAAGTTAGTAATATCAATGTATTGGCTTGCATATGGAGAAAAAATGCCTAGGCAAATTCAAATTTGATAATCAATTGATAGCTTATGCATGCACGTATTTACTAATAATTGTTTATGCAATGATTTGTCAATAAGAAGGCATCGACCGTTTGTGTATGTCAGTTTGATACTCAATTTGATTTTCTCTCTCTTTTTGCTCAACGGAAGAGAGTGATGGAATGGGTGATTGAGAGGGTTTTATGGGTCTTGAAGAAGTGAGACTTCTCACTGCACCAGGTTCCCCCGAAGGATTAGTCGCAGATAACCAAACGGCTAATAATCTAGAGCTAAGGATTAGTTACAGATAACCAAACGGCTAATAATCTAGAGCTATGTTCAAATGCCTTAATTTTGTCTCCTTTAGCGTTAGCGTTGGTGCCATCGGTTGAGATGAAAGAGAAGGAAGGTGGGCCATTGGAAGGAAGCAATATAGAAGTTGGTAGGATGGAAGGGGAACAAGGATCGGGAAGGGCTGAATCATGTTTGGGAGGAGAGAACAGGTTAATTGCAAGAGAGGAACAATACACTGACCATTGGAGGAAGGAGAGGGAATTGAGGAATCTGGAATTCAATATCCGGTATGATAAGAAGCATAATGGGGATGCCGATAATTTAAATGAAGTTGATGACATGGAATATTAGAGGAGGGAATTCTCCCTTAAAAAGGAGGGGAGTTTGGGAGGTCGTGGGTAAAGAAAACCCTGATACTTTGATTCTTCAAGAAATTGATCACACGAATTTTTCAAAAATGGTGTGATTAATTCAACCATTAATCACACTTATACCACAACAGAGTCTGTAAATGAGAAATCCATGTAGAGTGACATTTTTACGCTGGCTGTCAACCTACTGTAACCTTCCTCCTTTACCCGGGCTTAGGACCGGCTATACGAATCACCGTTATTAATCACACTTATCTCTGTCTTAAATAAAAAAAAACCAATTCTAGAAGATTGAGGGCTTGTTCGGTTGCATTTTTGAGTTATGGTGACTTGAGTGTAGATCTTGAGTTGAATTTGAGTTATAACTTGAGTTGAAGTTGTAGCTTGAGTTTGTGGTTGAATGTGCACATTTGAGTTATGATTTGAATTGAGAATTTATTTGAGTTTGTGTTTGGGTAGGTCAAAACTTGAATTTGTATTTAGATAGTATTTTAATAAAAACTCAATGGTGATGAAAAATTTTAATATGATATATGAGTGGGGTTTTATTCGTCTCTTCATTGTGAACAGATAGAAAAAAAATAATCTCAATCGGAATTAAAACGAAAAAATTATAGCATTTTTAAGAATAAAAAAATATTGTTTATTAATTTGAGTTTGAGTTTTGGAACTTGAGTTGAAGGGGGAACTTGAACTCAGATTTTAACTCTAAACTTAAGTTGAAACTCGAGTTAAAACTCAAATTTTACAAAAGAACATGAACTTAAATAAAGTTGTAACTTGAGTTCAAATTTTTTTTTGAGTTTGGTAACATGCATTTACAAGATCATATCAAAAGTATTGGCAAATAGATTGAGAGAGGTATTAGTGATACAATTTCGACATTGCAGGGTGTATTCGTGAAGGAGAGGCAGATCTTAGATGCGGTGCTCATTGCAAATGAGGCAGTGGAGATACAAACTTAGCGAAAAGTGAGATTTTGGGGAAAATTGAAAGGCTCGACAGCAAGGAGGAGGATAGTTTTTTGGAGGAAGACGAAAGGGAGGAAAGATGAATTTTAAGAAACAGGTTGGAAGACATAATCTTCAAGGTGATGGTGGCTTGGAAACAAAAAATGAAGTTTAGGTGGATTAAGGAGTGGGATGCCAATACTAAGTTATTTCACAAGCTGTTAGACAAGGAAGATGATTTGGTCTTGGAGGATAAGGAGGAGATTATTGGAGAGACTATCTCGTTCTATGAGAAGCTATTCAAAGAGGAGGAAATAGGCTCTTGGTCCTTCGAGGGCATAGATTGGGGGGAGATTTCAGAGATGAGGCTCGGTGGCTTGAGAGACCATATGAAGAGGAGGAAGTTAAATTGGCAGTTTTTAGTAGCGATAGGGATAATCGCCAGGACCTAGTGGGTTCCTTGCAGGTTTCTTCCAGGAGTGTTGGGGTGTGGTGAAAGGAGATTTGCTTAAAGTCTTTGAGGAATTTTCAGGAATTGTGTGATTAAATTGGCCATCAATCACACTTATCTTTGTCTTATTCCGAAAAAGACCGATTCAAGAAGACTGAAGGATTATATGCCAATAAGTTTGGTGACGAGCATTTACAAGATCATAGGTTAAGTTTTTGGAAACAAACTAAGAGAGGTGCTTAGCGATACAATTTCGATGTCGCAGGGTGCGCTTGTGAAGGATAGGCAGATACTAGATGTGGTGCTTATTTGCAAATGAGGCAGTCGAGGAGTATCGGTCAAACAAGAAAAGGGGATTGGTGTTCAAAGTGGATTTTGAAAAGGCCAATGATCATGTTAGATGGAGTTTTCTAGATGAGGTGTTGGAGAAGAAAGGTTTCGATAATAAATGGAGGTTATGGATGCAAGAATGTATATCATCGGCCAATTATTCGATCATGATCAATGGGGAGACCTAGGGGAAGATTTGGAGCCTCAAGGGGTTTAAGGCAAGGAGACTGATAGAGTCTGTGAAATAAAAGAAGTTAAATGGAAAAATCTGGTGCAAAAGGGAAATTTTATTGATGATCAGGGTACGAGAATCTCAATACAAAGACCAACAACAAAAGCAGTCCATGTGGAGTGGACTAATCTCCAAATACAAATAAAATTCCAATTCAACGATAAAAACCAAATGGACTCTTTGACAGGTATTTATGCCAATACCCAGAATCATATTATTTGCCAAACAGAAAGAAACTACTTGCTGAAACTTAGGAAAATAGTGGAAGAGTGGAGCACGATTCTGTTAGACATGGGGTGTAAGACTCCAAGACTCCTTCAAGGCCCTCCACGTGTGACTTGACTTGTTCAGCCACTAAACCTTCTAATCCAGCGAAACCAGAAACCTCTCCACGATTCTTCCTATTCTTCCGAAAGTAAGTCTTGGGAGGAGGGATTCTATCAGTACACCCCCCTTGGAAACTCGCCTTGTCCTCAAGGCGAAAATCAGGGAATTGTCTAGCTAAGAGATCATAGTTTTCCCGAGACGCTTCCTCAATAGGACGATCTGACCATTGCACCAGGAGCTCAAAAGACGAAAAAACAAGACTGTGTTACGCAACGATGGTCCAATATCTGAGCTGGTGTTAAGGTGAGCTCCCAATCATTAGAGATGGGCAAAGCAGCTGGAGGTGTGGTTGGGAGTTGGCCATGAGCAGGACGCAGCAAAGACACATGAAAAATGGGATGGAGTTTGGAATCCGAAGGCAGAATCCAATTCATATTCTACTGGTTTGACATGACGAAGTATAGTATAAGGCTTGAAATATCAAGGAGAGAGCTTTTCATACTTTCGCTTAGATAAAGAGCGCTGATGAAAGGGTTGAATGCGAAGGAAAGCTGCGTCACCTACTTCAAAAGAGAATTCTCTAATCTTAGAATCAACATACTCTAATCTTAGAATCAACATATGCCTTCATCTGAGATTGAGCTTTGAGAAGATTTTCACACAGAAGCTTCAGCATTTCATCACGTTTCAGCAGTTGTGCTTCTAACTCAGCAATATGCGTTTCCCTAAAAACGAAAGGATGCAGGCTAGGCGGATCTCTACCATAAAGAACCTTGAAGGGAGTGGTACCCGTTGAAGTATGGAAGCCCGTGTTGAAGGAAAATTCTGCCCAAGTGGTGAATTTGCTCCAAGAAGATGGCTGTTCATGTGCAAAGCATCGAAAGTAAGCCTCTAAGCAGTGGTTCACCACCTCAGTTTGGCTATCCGACTTAGGGTGATAAGAAATTCCCATCCGAATCCGAGTGTGACTGCGTTGGAATAGCTCTTGCCAAAAAGCGCCAAGGAAAATGACATCACAATCAGATAGGATAGAGCAAGGCATGCCGTGCAACCTAACAATTTCCCTGCAAAAAAGAGCAGCCATTGATTTTGCAGTAAAAGGATGTTTTAGTAAAAGAAAATGGATGTACTTGCTGAATCTGTCTACAACCACCAAGATAGTGTCGTATCCACCAGATTTCGTAAGGCCAAACAATAAAATCAAGGGAAATATCTTCCTAAACTCGTTCCGGAATTGGAATTGGTTGTAGGAGACCAGTTGGTGCAAGTGATTGATATTTATTCTGTTGGCAAACCATGCAATTCTGAACATATCGCTTCACATCTTGTTTCATTTGGGTCCAGAAAAAGCAAGAGGTGAGACGCTTGAGTGTCTTGAGATAGCCGCTATGTCTTCCGGCCAATGAATCATGAGATTCGGCTAATAATTTCAGACGTAAGGTAGTATCATCCGGGATGACCAACCTATTCTAGTAGAAGAGTTTCTTGTCCGCCAGGTGAAAGTTGGGTTGTGGAGAGCCTCAATGATGTCCTTGGTATATGGATCTTAGCTTAAAGCATCAGGCAAGTGCATGAAATCCATGTTAATTGGCAAGACTAATGCAAGAAAATTGGCATGTTGGGGTCTTCTAGATAAAGCATCATCTCCTTGGGGCTTTGTATATGATAGTGAAATCAAAAGGGAAAAGCTTCATGAGAAGGCGTTGTTGTTCGTTGGTGGTGACTCGCTGATTTAACAGATACTTGAGGTTGCAATGGTCAGTTCTCACAAAAAAATGTTGCCCTAATAGATAATGCTTCCACTTTTGTAAAGCCAAAACCAAAGCCAGTAATTCTCTGTCATAAGTAGATTTATAACGATTAGATAGAGAAAATCCCTTACTAAAGTATGCAATGGGGTGTTTTGATTGCATGAGGACAACACCCACCCAATTAGAGGAGGCGTCACATTCTATGGTAAAGGGCTGGCTGAAATCTGGCAACCCAAGAATGGGAACTGTAGTCAGAGCACGCTTGAGTTTCTGGAAAGCCAAATCTGCATTTTCAGACCACTAGAAGGCATTTTTCATTGTCAAATCTGTTAGAGCTCTTGCAATCACCCCGCAATTTTGAACAAATCGGCGGTAATAACTTGTTAGGCCCAAGAATCCTCTTAGAACAACTTGCACCTTTTCAGGATCAACACCAACTCCCTCTTTGCTTACAACGCGACCCATAAATTGAATCTGATTCTGACTAAACACACTTTTTTGCATTGGCAAAATATTTGTGGGTCTGTAAAAGGTTAAGGTTCAATTGAAGATGGGTGAGATGCTCCTCTAAGGTGGGGCTATTTATCAATATGTCATCGAAAAAGGTCATTCATTGCGGATTGGAAAGTTGAGGGGGCGTTGGTGAGTCCAAAAGGCATAACTACAAATTTGTAGCGGCCCGAATGTGTACGAAAAGCAGTTTTATGGATGTTGGGAGGGTGAACTCGGATTTGGTGATAACCCGAGAGGAGGTCGATTTTGGAAAAAACAGTGGCTCCGTGGAGTTTGTCTACAACTCATCAATATTAGGAATTAGGTACTTGTCGGGTACAGTTAATTGGTTTAGGGCCCTGTAGTCCACACAAAACCTCCAAGTATTATCTTTCTTTTGGACTACTAGAACCAGGCTGGCAAATGGGTTGAAATTGGGTATGATGAAGCCGCTTTGAGAAGTTCATCAACTTGTTTTTCTATTTCAGATTTATGGTAGTATAGGTATCGGTACGGGCGGATATTTGGAGGCTTGGAGTTGGGTAGCAATGGAATGGCGTGGGAATGAGAACAGAAGGGTGGTAGGGTAGTGGGGTTAGCAAAAATAGCATCAAACTCGTGTAGTAAGGAATTTAAAGCTGGCGGAGGAGGATTGCCTTTAGTATCGGCAAGCTTGTAAATTGCTTGGAAAGAGGCTTTTGCCTTTGCTGTTGATGGAATGCCCTGAAGCTTACATCGTTTGCCATCTAGGTAAAGTATCATGAACATTTCATTCCAGTTCGCTTGAACAGAGTTGAGTGACCGAAGCCACTTGATTCCCAAGACCAAGTCAGCGCCCCCAATTGTGAAAGGATAATAATCTTGGGTAATTTGCAATCCTGGCAGCTGAACGGAGACCGGAATGCCCAAGTTTGCCACAAGCAACGCCACAATATGTTTTGCGTCCAAGTCATTGGCGTCCCTGGGTTCTTCTTCAGCTGAGTCGTCGCCCTTTGTAAGCTCCATGAGGGAAAAAGTCGATGGTTTGCTGTGGTGACCAGGCACAAACTTTTTGTTGCACCGAAAACACAAGCCTTTGGCGAGACGATTCTGTCTCTCGGCATCCCAAAATCGAGCTGGGTTGGACACAAGTGGCTGGGTGGATGGATTCACGCCTCGCGTTGTCGCTGGAAGAAGAGCTCGATTTGTGTTTGCGATATGAGTATTGGGTTTTAGAGGAGCTTGTGTGGAGTAATTAGTGGCGTTGGGCCGATTGGAGTTGGGCCAATTGGGCCAGTTGGGCCCTCTTGTCCCACGAGTTGGGCCTAGCTTGGTCTCAAACTCCATAGCCAAGCTCATCGCTTTGTATACCGTACAAGGCTTCTGAATTCGGACGTCTGCCCTTAGTGCTTCCTTCAATCCATTAAGGAACACGCCTAAGAGGCAGTGTTCTGGCCAATTAGAAACCTGCGCCGATCGTTTGGCAAAGTCTTGCCGATATTATTGAACAGATTCTGTTTGCCGGATTCCACAAAGATACTCATCAGGATTCTGGAATTCTGCAGGTCTGTAATTCTCCTGCAGAGCCTTCACGAGTTCATCGCAGTACACGGGGGTGCGCTCTTTGTTGATCCATGCGAACAAATTTAGCGCCTCTCTCCAGGTACATTGTGGCAATATCAACCTTCAATTCTTTGGGAGTTTGATAGTAGCGGAAGTATTTTTCCGTCTTAAGGGTCCATCCGCGAGGGTCGCCGCCTTTGAATTTGGGGAATTCCATCTTCATGTGCGGTCGCCTTGACGGACTTCGAAGCCACCAAAGGCTGTCGGCATCATCGTCTTCAGCTTCCAACCAGACAGATTTCATTTGTTCGCGGGGACCATGGTGAATTTCTTTGGCCTTGCCTTTGTTTAACACACTGGAAACGGGTTCAGCTTGCTGTGCACCGCTAGTTTGAGCCTTGAGTGCTGCTACATCAACTGCCAAAATATTGATGGCTTCAAGTCGAGAAGCTATGGAAGAAAGTTGCAACGCTATCGGGTCAGCGTTTGGGGATGCAGGACGAGGTGTGGGATTATTCGGATTGGTAGGTGGATGTGGTGGTTTAGGATGGGAGGCGGAGGCTCGTGTGGACACCATTTGGGATCGGAAGGCTCTGATACCAAAATGATAGAGGCTGTGAAATAAAAGAAATTAAATGGAGAAAGCTGGTGCAAAAGGGAAATTTTATTGATGATCAGGGTACAAGAATCTCAATACAAAGACCAACAATAAAAGCAGTCCGTGTAGAGTGGACTAATCTCCAAATACAAATAAAATTCCAATTCAATGATAAAAACCAAATGGACTCTTTGACAGGTATTTATACCTGTAGTTTTTTAGAAGAAAAAGAACTGATTTTTCTTATTATTAATATGCAGAATGTAGAAGCTATTTATAGGCATAAAACTAACTTAGAAAATCTATACTAATCATGAAATCCTAATTGGATTCCATGTCATCCTTATCCAGACCTAATCAAACATTCTATGCAGATTTCTAAATTTAAAAACAGAATCAAAGAAGAGATAACTCTTAACTTTTAGAATGATAGTCTCCTTAAGAGATAATTTCCTAACTTTAAAAAAGCCTAGGTCTTTGACACTCCCCCTCAAGTTGGTGCACATATATCTATCATGCCTAATTTGTTGATAAGAAACTCAAAGCGTGGTCTGAATAATCCCTTTGTGAGAATATTAGCTATTTGTTGTGTTGTTGGAACAAACGGCATACAGATAGCACCTTCTTCTAGCTTTTCCTTTATGAAATGTTTGTCAATTTCAATGTGTTTAGTTCTGTCATGTTGCACTGGGTTGTGAGCAATACTGATCGTAGCTTTGTTGTCACAGTAGAGTTTCATAGGCATCTCTATTGGTTTCTTCAATTCCTCAAGAATCCTTTTTAACCACAACATTTCACATACTCCATGAGCCATTGCCCGGTACTCAGCTTTTGCACTACTTCGAGCTACTACACTTTGTTTCTTACTCCTCCAAGTGCAATATCCAGATGCAGATCTTCTGTCTGTGATGGAACCCGCCCAATCTGCATCTGTGTATGCTTCAATTGTTTTCTGCTCATTTTTCTCGAAGAGGAGTCCTTTCCTTGGAGTGCTTTTTCAAATACCTCAGGATTCAATATACTGCCTCAAGGTGTTCTTCATGTGGTGAGTGCATGAATTACTAACTGCGAACACAATGTCTGGTCTGGTATGAGATAGGTAAATTAGTTTTCCTACCAACTTCTGATATCGTGTTGTATTTACCGGATCTCCATCTTTGGCATCTCCCAACTTCTGGTTAGGGTCCATTGGGGTATCAGTAGGCCTACACCCACTCATTCCTGTTTCTTTAAGGAGGTCAAGGACGTATTTCCTTTGTGAGACAACAATACCCTTTTTTGAACGAGCAAATTCCATTCCCATAAAATATTTTAAAGATCCCAAGTCTTTGATCTCGAATTCTGAAGCCAGACTTTCCTTCAAACGACTCATTTTAGCAGAATTATCTCCAGTAAGGATGATATCATCTACGTAGCCTATCAAAATTGCAATTTTCCCATCATCGGAGTGCTTGATGAACATAGTGTGGTCACTTTGGGCTTGGACATATCCCTGATTTTTGATAGACTGAGTGAATCGTTCAAACCATGCTTTTAGGGATTGTTTGAGCCCATAAAGTGATTTTCTTAGCTTACACACCTTAGATCCAAAGTGCTTATCAAATCCAGGCGGTAGATCCATATAAACTTTCTCTTCCAATTCTCCGTTTAGAAATGCGTTCTTCACATCTAACTGTTGAAGCGGCCAGTCAAGAGTTGCTGCAATTGAAATAAGTACTCTTACGGTATTCAGCTTTGCCACCGGAGCAAAGGTCTCGAGATTATCAACGCCATAGGTTTGAGTAAACCCTTTAGCCATCAACCGTGCTTTATACCTCTCGAGAGATCCATCAGAATTATACTTGATGGTGAACACCCATTTGCAGCCAACTGTTTTCTTCCCTCTCGGCAGATCCGTTTCTTCCCATGTGTGCTTCTTCTCAAGTGCTTTCATCTCTTCAGAAATAGCTTTCCTCCACTCAGGAACCTGTAAAGCTTCTTGTACACTCTTTGGAATTTCCATATAAGTGAGATGTGAGGTAAATGAAAAAAATGAAGGAGAAAGATTCTTATAGGACACATAATTAGACATGAGATGTTTAGTGCATGACCGGACACCCTTGCGGGTGGCAATAGGAATATTCAGATCCTCAAATGACTCAGTACTAGCACTAGGGATAGACTGTATGGAATCACCAAGGAGATCGGGACTGGAATTTAACAAAGAATCGGATTGATTGTTACCTAGGCACTTGGGGAAGTGTTTTGGTTCTTCCCTCAGCTCGGACTCATGGCCTTGTAGAGGACCGGGACCTTGTTTCTTTGAATTCAGTTTCCTCCTGGAATAGACCAAGAGATATGTATTCTTAGTACCAGTCTTGTTCCTATTTTTTGAGCTGCGGAGATTCTGATTTTGACATGGCAGTAGGCTGCTTGAATTTTCAATATGTAAATCATCATTTGTTCCATCCATATTTTCTGGTTTTTTAACATGTGAATCCGAATTTTCAGTCTCAATATTAGGAGCATGTGTTGAATCTATTTCAAAAACATCATTAATTCCAACATCATTAATTCTAAATTTGGTTACATCTTCACTTGTAGTCTCCCCCTGAAGATGAGTAGCAAAAAAAGGTTTAGATTCAAAAAAGGTTACTATTATAACCTTTGGGTAGAACTCATCCCCAAAAGCTAGCTTGTGGGGAGAGGGTGCCCAAGTGGTTATAAACCCACATGCTAAGCCTATACTTTAGCAATGTGGGACTCAACAAGGATCCTAACATACCACCACGCTTCCGACACCGACGTCCACGGCGGCCCACTCTGGATGGCCCACTCTGGATGCCCACTCTAGCCTTTCCAGGTCACCCCTTCCACAACGTGGGCCTGAGGAGGAAACAAATGTTTTAAATATTGAAAACTAGGGTGGCCTAACCTATAATGCCACATCATTATTTCATCCCTACTAGTAATAGAAATAGATTCAAGACAAGTACTATGTGTCGGTCTTCTTGATTTGGATCAATCTTCAAAGAATTAAAGTCCACCAATCTCTCTAGCACTGCCAATCGTCCTCTCCGAGGTTAGTTCTTGAAACTCACAATAAGATGGATAGAAGTTAGCTTGACACTTATGATCACGAGTTATTTTGCTTATGGACAATAAGTTACAAGACAAATTTGGAACATGGAGGACATAATTAAGTGTGAGATGGAGAAACACTGACTGATCCTATTCCAGCTATGGCTGAAAAGGATCCATCTGCAATTTTGATCTTTTTATTCCCTACACACGGTTTGTGGGATGAAAACAGTTTTGAAAAGCCAGTTGTGATCTGTGGCTCCAGAGTCAATAATCCATGGACAAAACAGATTAGATTTTATACTAAAGAGAGCTGTAATGAGATAATTATCCTTTTGAGCTAAAGAACAAGAAGAATTTGAAAATTGTGGAGATTGAAAGAGTTTGTATAGATGGTCTAATTGTTCCTTTGTGAACTGAGTTATTTCCGAGCTGATTTGCTGCATTTGAGAATCCTCACTCATGGTTTGGAATGCTTTGCCATCACCTCCATTCTTCTTTTTAAAATTCTCCAGCATGTTTCCTTTGTATGCCATGGTTTTTTGCAGTGATCACACCATGGTTTCTTTTTCTATTCTTCCTCCGGATCAAATCCTCTACAGACTAGAGCCGAAATTTCTGCTTTATGATTGAGCTTTGGTTCTTGGGTTTTTAGCATCACTCTTCGCCTAGCCTCCTTTCTCTTAACTTCTGAAACACTTCTCTGATAGATGGTAAGGGTTTTTTTTTTCCGAAGACCCTTCCTCTTATTTCATCTAATTCTTGATTGAGTCCTACTAGAAAATTGTAAACTCGATCATTCTCCTCTCTTTTCTTATGCCGCACACTATCAGCAGGACAATCCCATTCATCTTCATAACACAAATCCAATTCTTGCCATAAAGTCACCATCTCATTGTAGTATGTTGTGACATCTCGATCTTCCTGCTTGGATTGCCACAGCTTCGTCTTTAGTTCGAAGATTTGTGATGAGTTTCGCAGATCTGACACGTTCTGGTTCATTTCAGCCATGCTATGGTTCATTTCAGCCTTGCTATGGTTCATTTCAGCCCCAACCTCTCCAATTTCTTTTTCCACCGAAGCCTTGACTTGTTGAATCTCCTTCTCCACCGCCTCGAATTTCTCCTCCGTTTTCCTGGCCGCCATAATCTCCCAGAACAATGCTTTGATACCAAAATGATAAGAACTGAACCGATTTGGGACAAAATCAAGAAAATATCGAAAGAAAGAAGAAAAGAATCAACTAGAGAACTTTATTAATGTCGGCACATGTACACCAATACGCAGAACTTCGAGGGTCTGCTTCCTCCCCGTACTTGGAATGTTTCCAAGATTTGTACAACAACTTGATTATTTCCACGATGCCTTCTTTCTATTCCTCTCCCCCTTTTATACATTCCCTTATTCATTAACCTCTAGCAATCTTTCTTAGTAAGTTACTAATACTAACAAACTTCCACAGACAGTAAGCTATAGACAGCCCAAACCAGAACCCTCTTCCTAAGCCCGTTTATTCTTCCTAATGTACACTTGCCTGAGTAAGGGCTTATCAATTACACCCCCCTCAGAAAAGTCACCTTGTCCTCAAGGTGGAAAGTAGGAAATGGCGCTGAATAACCTCAAACAGCTCCTACGAAGACTCAAAATCAGGAAGATGGCGCCATTTGATCAAAACCTCCAAAGAACCATTGGTGGGGGAGAAACGTGTATCCAGGACCTGGTCCGGTTCAACCTGCAACGTCAAATCCTCAGACAAGATGGGAGGTAAAGATTGAGGAATATCCACAGAACCAAGAGCCTTCTTCAAACGGGAAACATGAAAAACCGGGTGAATCCGAGCATGGGAAGGAAGTTGCAGCCGGTACGCCACTGGGCCAACGCGAGCAAGGATCTGAAACGGCCCGTAATAGTGAGGCGCAAGCTTTTCATTCACTATACGCGCCAGCGCTCGATGTCGATACGGTTGGAGTTTCAAATAAACCATGTCTCCCACCTCAAATGATACAGAACGGCGCTTCTTGTTGGCATGGTCCCGCATAGATTGTTGAGCGCGGCCCAAATGGTTTTTCAATTTAGCCAAATGCGCATCTCGATCGCATAGTTGCCGCTCCAACTCCGATGTAGCCGTAGAACCGGCCTCATAAGGCACCAATCGCGGAGGATCCCGGTCATAGAGAGCTTTGAAAGGTGTCATGGCAGCCGAAACATGAAAGCTCGAATTGTACCAATATTCCGCCCACGGAAGATGTGTAAACCACTGCCGAGGTTGGCTGGAAACAAAACAACGCAAGTAGGCCTCCAAACAGCGGTTGACGACCTCCGTTTGCCCATTCGTCTGTGGGTGATACGACGTACTCCTACACAAAGTGGTGCCCTGTAATCGGAAAAGTTCCTTCCAAAAGTGGCTCATAAAAACCTTGTCTTGATCGGAAATTATACTCTGCAGAAAACCATGAAGGCGCACTATGTCGCGGACAAAAGAAGCAGCCACTGTGTTGGCCGAAAACGGGTGTTTGAGGCCAATGAAGTGACCATACTTGCTGAGACGGTCAACGACAACCAAGATTGAGTTATAGCCGGCGGATTTAGGTAAGCCCCCAATGAAATCCATAGAAATGTCGTCCCAAACACGATGGGGTATGGGCAGAGGCTGCAACAAACCTGCAGGTGACAAGGTTGACGACTTATGTTGCTGGCAGACGACACATGCAGCCACAAAAAACTCGACATCCTTGCGCATACCTTTCCAATAGAACTCCATTGCCAACCGCTTGCAAGTCTTGAAGACCCCCGAATGGCCGCCAATCTTACTACTATGAAACTCATGTAACAAGATTGGAATAAGAGGGGATTGTGGAGGAACGACCAACCGGCCTTTGTATAGTAAGTGCCCCCTTTGAAGAGAGAACCCTGTTAAAGAAGGAGTTTCAACCAATAACTCATCCACGATTTTTTTGAGCCCCGGATCCGCCGTAACCTGCCGCTGCAACTTCTCAATATCAAGCACCATTGGAGTGGTCATGACCATTAAAGCAAGCCCCATTTGCTGCCTCGAAAGGGCATCTGCCACCTTATTTTCTGTACCCGGCTTGTATTGAATCTCAAAATCATAGCCAAGCAATTTTGAATGGGTGCGCACCACAAATCGTCTTCCCAACAAATAAGGTCGCCACTTTTGAATGGCTAACACAATGGCCATTAATTCCCGCTCGTAGACCGATTTGACGCGAGCACGCACCGAAAGAACTTGGCTAAAATAAGCGATGGGGCGCTGTTGTTGCATCAAAACCGTTCCTATACCAAACCCCGAAGCGTCAGATTCCACCACAAAAGGTTGAGAAAAATCTGGCAAGGCCAACACGGAATCTCAATCATAGCCCTTTTTAAGTGCTGAAAAGTATTTGAGTTTGCCGTTGGGACTAAATCCGCTTTCATTAGAGTTCTGGTCACCAGGCATTGAAAAGGTGGGGAAAAGGTCGGATGGTTGAAAAAAGGCCTTTCTATCAAGGGGTGGGAGATTAACCCTAATTCAATTTGTCCTTGCAAGCATTCCTATCTACTTTATATCCTTGTTTAGGATGCCTGGAGTGGTTGTGGATGTGCTGGAAAGAATGATGAGAAATTTCCTTTGGGAAAATCAGGGGGGTGATAGATCAACGAGTTTGGTTGCTTGGGATGTCCTGCCAAGAAGTAAGGAGAAAGGCGGGTTGGGGATTGGGAACTTGAAGAAGAAAAATTTGGCTTTGTTAGGGAAATGGCTTTGGAGATTTCCATTGGAGCAAAATTCTTTGTGGGCTAAAGTTATTAGGAGTAAATATGGGTTACAACCAAATGGAGGGACTCGAACCTTGTAACTAGGGGTTCTTTTAGAAATCCATGGAAATTCATCTCTCAAGGGTCGGTTGCATTCCTTCAAAACATAAATTTGAGAGTTGGGGATGGGACTAAATTTTTGTTTTGGAAAGATAAATGGTGTGACAATGAGTCTTTGGATTTTTTATTTCCTCGACTTTTCAGAATTTTGGATCTTCCTAATGCTTCTGTTGCACAAGTCTGTATTCACTCTGAAAATGGTGATCCGAATTGGAATCTCGGTTTTAGAAGAGGTCTGAATGACAGGGAAGTAGAGGATTTGCATTATCTACTCCAATTAATCAATTCCGTTCCTGTTCAGCCTTCAAGTCCTGATCAAAGAGTTTGGTGTGTGATCCTAAAGGGTTTTCGTGTCGGCTTTTCTTTTCTTCTTTAGCAAATAGTCCTGAAAATTTGAATTTTATCTTTTCAATTCATATGGAAATCTTGTGTCCTCTATAGAATTAAAGTCTTCGCTTGGTTGGTTTGCTGGGGAAATTAAATTCTTGTGATTTGGTGCAGAAGAGGAACCCCCACAGGGTTCTCTTCCCTTCTTGGTGTGTTCTTTGCAGGGATAGTGATGAATCCATTGATCATTTATTGTTGCATTGTCCGGTGGCAAGATCAGTCTGCCATAAATTATTATCAGAAGTAGGATTCTCTTGGGTTTTTCCCAGCCATTGTAGCTTGGTTTTGAAGGAGGACTTGGCAGGATTGGAATTGAATTAGATGACTAAAGCCTTGTGGAGGAGTATCATGGTGTCAGTTATGTGGACTTTATGGTCGGAAAGGAATGCTAGGATCTTTGAGGAAAGGGAGATGGATATCAATGACCTCTTTGAAAGAGCAAAGTTTACAGCATCCCTATGGGCGTCGACTGACAAAGCCTTTAAGGGTTTTCCTTTCTCTTTGGTTGTTTTGAATTGAAAAGATGTGATTGGTTTCTAATTTACGGCCCTGTAAGGCTTTATCTTTATTTTATTTTTGTTTCATTACTGTTTTAATAGTGAGAATAATTTATCCTCCTCTCTTGTATTAGACTTTTATTGATTTTTAACAATAAAATTGTTTTTTCTTATCAAATAAAATATTCAGTGTCTGATAAATTTTGCTTTCCTCATCCTAGGGAAGAAACCTTCAATAATTTCCCAGAAAACCTTCATCCAAGGACCATAGTGCATAACTGGTAAATTTTCTATCCCTATATTCAGTTTTCTTGCGGTACCAAGCAAAAATATGTAATGCTGTCAAGCCTAATCTATCTTTTAATATAATAGGTTGGGCCCAGGGGTTTGTCCGAAGGTTGTTGCCAAAGGTTTCAGATGCATTTTCAGCAATCAAGGTGTTTGGTATCTTGATCACCTAGATGTCCCATGGAACGAATTTTATACCGCTGAGCCACTGGAAGGAATAGACAATGCTTCTGTGCAAAAGCTTGTGCTTGGGGGAGAAGTATGCATGTGGGGTGAGACAGCTGATACATCGAATGTTCAGCAAACAATATGGCCTCGAGCTGCGGCTGCTGCAGGTATTCATCTGATCATAGATAAACTATCCTTATGAAGTTTCTTTGCAAAATTGTTATTGTACTGCTTTGGACTCGTAGTGCACTGCATGCTCCTGTATACTTGCCCTTTTATTGCAACTTTGGACAGTTTTCTTCAAGGGAATCCAGACTTGTAGTCCCAAATCCTATTATATTTGATGTACAACTTTCAATATAGATTCATCTTGGTAGTTTCTCAGCATGTGGAGAGCAGGCCATGATTTTTTATTATCTAAAAAGTGCGTCGATTCAAGGAGAGGGAGAGGGAGTGTCTGATTTCTTACTAAGTTGGTGACTTGTCCAATAACCACTGTAGATAGTGCTAAAATTAAATGCAACCTAAATTTGAGAGATAGAGTTGGTGTCTTGGTCCAACAGCCACTGTAGATGCTGCTAAATGCAATATGAATTGGATAAGCATCTTTTAGATCGTTTTGCAATACACAACATGACTTTTGAAACATTCAAAACGTCATGTACATAGTGCAAGACTTATTTTTTTCTGTTTTTTAACTAATGCATAAAGAAAAAAAATGTTACGTTCCTTTTAACCTGAAAAATGATGCTAGATTGGTTGGAAATTGTTTTGGCTTTATCTTAGCATGGTTAAGCATAATATTGAACTTCACTGCTTTACTTCTTCCTTGTAGAGCGGCTGTGGAGCAGTAGGGAGGCCATATCTTCCGGAAACATTAACGTGACCGCATTGCCTCGCTTGCATTACTTCAGATGCTTGTTGAACAGACGCGGGGTTCAAGCTGCTCCTGTTACAAACGAGTATGCTCGAACTCCTCCAAGTGGTCCAGGCTCCTGCTTTGAGCAATAATTCTTTCAGTATGTACATGGATATTTATCAATTTTTCTTGTTCCTCATGTTTCATTTGCTTGCACAATAAATATGAACTTGCTTGCCCGTGTATTTTAATAATTGATGTTGGTTTTATGTTACGTTGGCTTGGAATCTGCTTCTTCATTGTTGTTTGAGCTATGACTGGTTGTTATTGTTGTGTCAATGTATTATACTCGCTCTCTCTTTCTTTCCTTTGGCACTGAAGTTTGAAATTTATTTACCAACCAATGCAAAATTTTTCGACTTAACTGTATCAAAAACTAGCATCTTGACTCTGTAAGTTTAGTGGTTAAAATAGAGTGTCACATTAGCTGGTAACACAATTAGTCGAGTTTAGAAGTCTTTAGTAGTCATGTATGAATGTAGCGAGTCTTTCTTGACTAGCATTCTAACTTAGCTTGTTAGACAATCAAGAATACCGAACAAAAAGGGATGCCAACTTTGACTTTCTATCTAATCGGATTCCACAAAATTGACACCGACTTGTAGAGTGCTTTACATGACCAATTTTCTTATAAGAGTCTTCTCAAACTCCATAGCCAAACAAAGGTTTCCCACCACATCAAAACATTTAAAGTCCTAGGCAATGTTTTGCTTGGAGGTAGCAAACTGGGAATTTTATGATAATCATGCAGATAATGTTATGCACTGTTGTGCAAACTGATCCACACGGCTCTTTCTTTTATTCTCCATCCATGTGCTGTGTTTGTCTTACTTGTGCTAGTCAAAAAGTGATGAGAATAAGACTTCCAAAGCTGTTTCTGTTCAGTCCCAGCAAAGAAAACTACTGGTCCTACCACTCCATTTGATGGTCTCCAGAGGTGGGCCCCTTTAGTAAAAACTTCATGATAATTTCGTTTTCCTGACATTATTAGGGTGTAATTGTGATGCAAAATGGGAGAAATTGCTAATCACTAGCTTTGAAATTGAATTGATCACATAGTTTCATTTTCCTCGCATGTGAAATTCCTCAAAAATTTCGTTTTCTGAGCTATCCCAATTCCCACCTTCATTCAATTGGTGAAATTTAATTCAATTTTTGGTTTGTGGGAGTCATTTTCTTGCCCGCTTTGCAGGGTATGAAGTGGGGAACTGAAAGGGTTGGAAAATAAAAGCGTCGTGAATTAGGCTTAGGATTAGTTTATGCAGCGATAAGATTTAGCACTGCTCTTCATGTATTGTTTTCTCCCAATTTATGGAGATTTATTTTGGCAACCTCACGCAACATAAATGCAAAGATTTTATTTTATTTTTAATTCATGCCTTTTTTATAGGAAAAATCATGAGTTTGACGCACCACGATTTATCATTAATAAACCGACTTAATATTGATTTACTCATGATGTATTATTTACAAAACAATAACTTATTTATTGAAATTATTTTATCAATTGATATTGGTCAATTAGCACTAAGTCAATAAGTGATATACCACCAAGTCATTCATTGATAAACCGTCAAGTCAGTCAGTAATAAACTGGTGTATCATTAATTTGTTATGATTTATTACTATCTTACTGATAAATTGTCATTTCTCAAATTTAAATTTTGGCTATTTACTTAAGGGTGGTTTTATTCACACTCATCTTTTTACTCTCCACAGTACACCTCCCTCCTAACTACATACCTCACATAACTTTTAAATGATTAAATTTTTTACACACCCCTATTATTCTAAAATTACTAATTATTTTCATAAAATTATTAATAATTATTTTATTTACACCCTCTCTTTTCTTTCCACACTCCCTTCTAACTACACACACCACATAAATTAATTTATTACTTTAATTTTATATTTTATCTATATCTTTTTTATTTTTTTGTTGAAACTTTAGCCAATTTTTTTTTAAAGTTCAATAGGGAAAAAAACTATAAATAAATAAAAAAAGTAAAGGGGAAAAATAAAAATCGTAAATAGAGTTGCTTTTTTTCATTGAATATTGATCGGACTTGTCCTTTCAAAAAAAAAAGTATTGATCGGACTTGATAGTAAATAAAAGTTCTGTAAGATACTACCTTAAGAGCACAATCGGTATTAAAAAAAAAAGAGAAAAACCACGTAATTTGGCATTATAAAAAAGGTGAAACGATTTGTTTGAAAAGCTGATTAGCAAACAAATATGAACACAAAATGAAAAACAAAAAGTAAAAAAAAAAAAAAAATCTTCATACAATAAATAGTAAAGAAAATTGAACGTACCTCCATGTAATGTTTTGGAATAGTCATTAAAAGGTGAAAAATTAGGGTTTTGCTATGGATTTTTGAAATATAAATAGTTTATAATATGAGAATATAATACGTGAGATATGTGTAGAGAAAAAAGATTATTAATTTCCATTTTGTAATAAAATTTAATTATACAATTAAGTCTAGTGTCTTTTTTATCATTAATTTAAGGGTTTATTTGTGATAAAAAAATTTTAAATTTGAAGGAGGGGTGTGTAGAGTAAAAAAGGGTGTGAATAAAATCACATTTCACTAAAATATAGCTCAAAGGTCATCCGAAATTCATTTGGTAACGTGTATATTTTACCGCCTATAAAGGGTGAGAAATGATAATGGTATTGATGTATAATTCAACAAGTTTGAATTTACATTTATAACAAACTTTATCAATTATTTGTCTAGTAATAAATTATTGAATAATTCAATGGAGACAAAGCATCTCTTTCTCGATATGCATTGTGTCTTTATCAAGACATTCACCCCAGAATATTCCACCAAAGTTTTGATCCCTTAATGTCTTTATCATCACATTATTCAAATCATGAAAATAGTTTTAACTCTTAATGGTTAAGTAATTCCAAGTTTTATTTTGTCCCTATGGAAGAAAGTTGGCTTCTAAAATTCTCTATCATGGGAGTGAAAACAAAAGAAGTGGTTTGAATTGTCTGTCAATTCTATCCTCGTGCTTGGAAATAATTCGACCCCGTTGTCATGGCAACAATGATTTTTGCAATAATCCATTCCAATTTTCTCGAACGATTCATTAAGAGACGATGTTGAAAAGAGCTATAAAAATAATGTCCCCAAAATTCTCTCATTTTAATATAGGAATGCATTCCTTATAAAATATAATAGAATTTGAGCCTTTATATATGTGTGTGTGCCAGGCTCAGATAGAATGCTAATTCCTATGCTCCACTGAATACTTGGAAATTTTCAGCTCTAAACATTTGAATTATTATCTTTACTTATAACATTTCTTAATCAAGCAACCAAAATAAAAAAAAAATTAAAAAAAAAAACAAAGAATCAGTCCTCAACTACTATTAGAGTGCCGCCGGCAACAAGAGAAAAAAAAAAGTGGTGTGAACTCTCTTAATATATAAGTTCTGACAAGTATTATTGGCACGTGCATGCAGGTGTTATATTATTATGGATGAAAATGATATCCAAAATTGCATTTTGAGACACAAATTTTTTGGTACAACCTCAAAAATTTATATCCGTCATGTCACTTAACACAATATTATTAGTCAAAGTTTACCGATTTCCGGGGTTGCTAATTTTTATTTTTCTTTTCTAGTTTTGGAATCTTAAAGCAAAATTTGAAATAAAATAGAAAAGTTAAGACATACATTTTATTTTTCTTTTCTGGGGTTGCTGATTTTTATTTTTCTTTTATAACAATCAGATGTATAATGATTAAAATAGGCACATTTTATTTTTATTTAATCAAATAATTTTATTTCTAATATTAAGGTCAATTTTATAATTTTTAAATCGAAAACTGTAAAAATATAATTTTAATTTATTATCTCATACAAGTTTAAAAAATAAATTATTTTTATTCAAGGGCAATTAATGTCAGACCTTTATCAAACATGCAACAATTTATCTTTCAAATAACGAAATGGGTAATGAAAATTATAGTTTATTATTAGGGATATTTTAATAGATTTAAACAATTATAACATAAGTGATTATACAAAAATAACCCCTGACGTGTTTCTTAAACATTGCTTCTGGACAACAAACTTTAAAATCTGTGGATGGCAACTATAATTTTATTTTCTTGATGTATATAGTATATAGAAACTAAAATTTAAAATACTAAAAAAATAATGAATTATAAATGTCTCTTTTATGGTTAAGAGTCCCTATTATATCTTGCATTTCTTATAATCAAGCAAAAATCTTACATAAATAGGTTTGTGAAGTGTTTTTCTTCCATTGAATTTTCCTTTGATTAAATTGGATAAGGGCATGATCTGTTATCAACATTCTCTTTTCAGACATCTATTGTTGATGTCAGGAATCGGTTTAATACCGTGTGCAAAGGCATACGATTGTCATTCTACTATTTTGCCCGGTTGAGCTTCGGAAGTGGGCACCATATGGTACCAATCAAAAGACTTTGATGCTTAAATCAGCGAGACGACGGTAAGCAAGTGAGAGTGAGTAGAGGAAAGGGTAAAAAAAGTTCTTTGGCTGAGTTGATCTAACCTTTTATAGGCGTATTGTTTTAATAGGATGTCAGGATCAATCTGAACTGGCATGCAAGGGACGAGCAATGCTTCAACGTCTAGGAGAGAATAGAATTGAGGGGTTGTTTGAAAGAGCTTTCTAAAATTTATTTTTAATTTTTTTGGCTCTAAAAGTTATTTTTAGAAATATTTAGAAGATCTGTTAAAAAGTGCTTCACTACTTCATAAGAGTTTTTAGTCAAACCACAAAACGAGACTTCTAAAAAAACCATTTCTGAATAAATTTTAAAACTTGTACCTTAGTTTTTTTTAAGACACTCTAAGCTTCATTTTAACACTTTTATTGCTCATAGAAAATTAGAAAAATTGTTTTTATTCTTTAAGTTTTTTTATTCCAAATACTTACTAAAAAATCATAACTTCTACTTTTCTTCTTCTACTGACTAAAAACAAAAGGAAATACTCTCCAAATAGACCCTAAATATAAAATAATTTTATGAGAAGATAATAATATTTACATGTTAGATCACATTAGACTCACATGAGAACATAAAAAGTTAGCACATTTAATCAGAGCTTGATGAAAATATTAACGTCAAGAACTGCATTCTATTAGTACAACAATTCCTTTTTTTCTATCTTATAATAAATTTAATTAAAAATATAAACCTCAATAATAAAAAAAGATGTTCTACAGTAGAGGCACCCATTATAGGTTCTCAGATGACTATTACTCGTGACTGTAAGATTCAAATAAGACAATTTACATCCTACATGAGTTAAAAAGGAAACTATGAGAGAATTTTTTAAACAACATTCGTCATATGGTTACACTCACTTTATAAGCATCATATGATTTAAATCCTACGATTGAAGTTAATAATCTGAATAAGTGAGACTTTTGGCACCTATAAAATCTTCCTAGAAATAAATCTTATAATTTTCTACTTTTCTAAAAAAAAGGAGATTTTTATAGTAGGTACCGAAAAAATAAATTATTAAAAAGGCTCTCTCTTTATGTATTAAATTTATATAAAAAACAATTTATATTGTATATATTTTTTAATTTAATATGATTTTGTTTAAATTTAACGGTCAAAAATTCATTATCTTTAAAAAAAACTAAAAAAAAAAAAAAAAATCCAATATCCACCCCATGGAAATAGGTATTAGTGTGTCCACCACCTAAAATTCTTGGAAATTAAGGTGTAGTTTAGGGTGTAAGAGGGTGCACCTCCCTCAACAAAACCGAAGACTGCCTCAGCCTCAGCTCATGACTCCTAATTTACTCATAAACTAATGAGATTTTCTATCTCTTCCTCACTCACTCTCTCATGACTCCTCTTTTCTTCTTTCTTTCTCCCTCTTTTCCTCAGTCCCCCTAAAGCGCATACACACACACAGATATACAGTCTCGATAAGGCTCTTCCACAATTCTCTGCTCCGCTCTCTCTCCGTCTCAGATTCCCTCTCGTCCGTTTCAGCTTCTCCATATGTTACTTGTAAGTCACAAATCTCTAAACCCTAGAAATTTACACTCTTAGTTTCGTCTGATAAAGGAAAAATGTTTACTCATTTTTGAAATTCCAGTCGAAAGTTCCGAGCTAGGTTTTCCGCCAACTCCAGCAATTCCGATTTCTGCTAATTTTCTCGTTGGTTATTTTCTGTTTATTTCCAATTTTTTAGGGGTCTTATTGTCTTCTGAAGCTTGTAGCTTATGGCTGGTCTGAAATTGTATGGATAGAGAGGGGAAGAGAGATGCATGGTTATGAGTGTTGAGTTTTTGCCTTTTGGATTTGCGAAAATCGCGCCATGTTTTGCTTTCGTCGGAGCTTGATAATAGTTAAGGAAAAATAGAAAAGATTTTCCTTTTGGTTTTGCTCTTGAGGATTTTGGAAGTGGGCATGGTGGGCAAGGAAGATGCGCCGTCCGGTGGTTCAAGGGCTCCTTGCCAATCTTCCTCCTCCTCCCGGAAGATGTTCTGGCGGTCGGCGTCGTGGTCGGCCTCGCGGTCTTCTCTGCACAACCCGGAGAACGATGAGAAGGAACTCACAGATCCGAACAATGGCGGAATTGGGAACGGCAATGGTCAAAACCGTCGGTTCCCCGCCCCTTTGACCCCTCGCTCCCAGCAGAATTGCAAGGGCAGGTCGTGTTTGCCGCCGTTGCAGCCGCTGTCGATTGCTCGCCGCAGCTTGGACGAGTGGCCCAAAGCGAGTTCGGACGATATTGGGGAGTGGCCGCAGCCTCCTACGCCGAGCGGGAGAGGATGTGGGGAGAGGCTCAAGCTTGATCTATCGTCGATTCAGCGGAACCACCCGGATAAGAATGGCGGGCTTGTGAGGAGGGATAAGATTGCTTTCTTTGACAAAGAGTGCTCGAAAGTCGCGGAACACATATACCTTGGTGGGGATGCTGTAGCGAGGGATAGGGAGATACTTAAGCAGAATGGCATCACGCACATACTGAATTGTGTTGGTTTTGTATGTCCCGAGTACTTCAAGGCTGATTTTGTGTATAGAACTTTGTGGTTGCAAGATAGTCCGTCTGAAGATATTACCAGCATTTTGTATGATGTTTTTGACTATTTTGAAGATGTTAGGGAACAACGTGGGAGGGTTTTTGTTCACTGTTGCCAAGGGGTGTCCCGGTCCACATCTTTGGTGATTGCTTATCTCATGTGGAGAGAAGGGCAGAGTTTTGATGATGCATTTCAGTATGTGAAAGCGGCCAGAGGCATAGCTGATCCGAATATGGGGTTCGCTTGTCAGTTATTGCAGTGTCAAAAGAGGGTCCACGCATTCCCTCTCAGCCCGAGTTCTCTGTTGAGGATGTACAGGCTTGCTCCCCACTCACCGTATGATCCGCTGCATCTTGTTCCAAAAATGTTGAATGATCCTTCGCCGGCTGCTCTGGATTCTAGAGGCGCATTTATCGTTCATATCCCTTCAGCCATATATGTTTGGATTGGTAAGAGCTGTGAAGCAATCATGGAAAGGGATGCAAGAGGGGCTGTTTGTCAGATTGTTCGGTATGAGAGAGTGCAAGGACCAATAACAGTGTTCAAGGAAGGGGATGAACCGGCTTGCTTTTGGGATGCTTTTTCAAACCTTTTACCCTTGATGGATAAGTCTGGCAATGGCAAAGAGGTTAGGGAATCAATAGTTAAGATTTGCCCAGGTGAAAGGAAAGTGGATTCCTATAATGTTGATTTTGAGATTTTCCAGAAAGCTATTATGGGTGGTTTTGTACCACCATTTGCATCGTCGGAGAATGAGCATGAAACTCACCTTCCTGCTAGAGAAAGCAGCTGGAGTGTGCTAAGGCGAAAGTTTGCCTCTGGCAATATGAAGGATTTCGTCTATGCGCCACGAATATCCCTCTCCAGAGTCTACTCTGATTCTATGATGTTAGTGCATTTATCCAAGAATTCATCACCGCCTTTGTCATCGTCATCTTCGTTGTCATCGGCGTCATCATCCTTTTCGTCTTCTCCTCCTTACCTCTCTCCGGATTCCATCTCTTCTGAACCAAGCACTAGTTCGAAGTATTCAGAATCTTCTTGTGATTCCCCTTCTGCAGCTTCAGGTTCTTTTATCTCTTCAGTGTCATCTAGTTTTTCCAATTTATCTCTGCGCTCATTGAAATCTTTATCTCAACCAACACCCGAAAGTCCAGAAACAGGCTGTGCCAGTTTTTCTTCTCAGTCAAATTCATTGTCATTTAAAAAGCCCTTGCCTTCGCTTGCAGAGCGGAGAGGTAGCTTGTCAAAATCTCTTAAGTTGCCAGTGTTGGCTGATAAGATGAGGATCACCCCTGTCTTTTCAAGTTTTCCTGTCAATCAAGGAGAAGGTCCCAACACAAGCAACAGTAGTTGCTTCTTAGCAGATAATATTGACAATGGCTTAAAGTCCAAGGATGGTGTTGAAAATGGGGGCAGGGAATCATCACTACAATGCAAGATATTTCCTGCTAGGAATACTAGTGTTAACACAAGCCAAGCTAAAGCTGCTTTTGTCAAACATTGTGGTGACGCTTGGAGAGAAGGCCAAGAATCCTCTGTCCCAAATGGATTAGAGGAAAGCGGTTCGTCAGGACGCGATGTTACTTCTCAGTCAAATTCATTGCCCTTGCCTTCGCTTACTCCTGTAGTATGTCGCTGGCCCAGTTTGGAAACGGTCACAAAAGTTGGGGTGAATGACCTGGATTCTAAAGCTGCTTTTGCTATTTTGTCTCCAAATACAGGTTTAGGCAAAAATGAGGAGAGGATTTTGTATGTTTGGATAGGAAGAGCTGCTGACCGTGGTAAATGTCAGATTCGGTTAGATAGTGGCAAAGAGTTAGATGTTCTAGAAGAGCTTGACTGGAATCAAGTTGGTTCCGATGTGCTTACCCAATTGGGTCTTCCGGAAAACACTACCATTAAGGTATGCAAAAGTTGTTTTGGATGTTTTCCTTTGTTAATCCTAGTATTTCTTCCTGATGTTTAACTTAAGATTGGATTGATATAAATTTGTGCAATAAATCAATTAGGGCCGGCAATATGGGTTACGACACGATAACACGACACGAATTTCATGGGTTAGGGTTGAGAAAATAGAGGTTCGGGTCAGAATTGGATCGACCTGAATTGACATGAAAAACACATGTCAATTTCGGGTTAGACCCGCCTAACCCGAACACGACACGAAACTCGTAAAAACTAAAAAATATATATTTTTCATTACATATTTTAGATTTTATTGTGAACTTGTGATATCATGATAGTTATACTCAAAATCGTTTATTAGATTCTACTTTCGCTGTATCTTAGCCTAATTGTTTTTATAAGCCAGGCGTATAAAGATTCTGGAATGACTTTTGATGCCCCTTTTTTTCCCCTCACTTACATCGGGCCTATTAGCGCAAGTCTTTTTTTTCTTTTTTTTTTCCCACCCCATATGCAGTGATTCTATTTGCTTTTGAAAAAAGGGAAGGGGATACCAACCAACTATTGTTGTTTTTTGACATGATTCACCTCATCCTTTTTACTTATTTCCTTTGAATAAGCTCATTATCGTTTTTAAACTGCCATTTAGCATTTACTGTTTGCATGTCCCCATCCTCACTTGTTATTCTGCTTGGCAGCAATCAGTTGGTCAGTCGTACTTCTTATAGTAAAGTAATGTCATTATCTATGCCATGACAATGTTAAACGTGTGGAACTTGTCTTTGTGTTCACATCTTCAATCTATTTATACAGCTTTTGTTCGTTCTCCGCCTCTTTCTTATCCGTAGTCTATTAAGCGTGCACAATGCCTACCTGTTAATTATTGCTGGATCCTAGAGTTTCTAGTGTTCTAACTGAGTATTGACTGTTTTTGGCTGAACAGATTGTCAGAGAAGATGAAGAACCGGCAGAATTCCTTGCATTACTGAATCTGTTATAGCGCTTATGTAGTTGAGGAGACATTCTGTGACCCAGGAGCTTAGACCAATTTTTCTTCTTCAACTGGCTTAATTTTGACCTGTGATTTGTTTCAGGCATCAATATTAACTTTCATAGTTAGAACCAGTAAGGTAATTAACTTCATGCTAATTTTTACTGGACAATAACATACTAGTGTTCTCTCTTTCTAGTGTTACTATGAATTGCCTGCTAACAAGTATGAAATTATACGCCTTTTTTTATAAAAAAAAAACTTTACAGTTCAGATTTTTCTCAAAAGCTTTGCAAGATTTAGATGCAATTCGTTTTCCTTTCCTTGTGGCCCTTTATTGTGTTCTGATTTTTTTTTTTTTTTTTTTTTTTTTTTTTTTTTTTTGGGGGGGGGGGGGACATGTTGGCTGCAGGAGGCTGCTTTCCAAGTGCGTTGTGGCTAGTCAACTGGTTGTACAGTGCTGTAAAACTCTAACTGACGTCGTTGTCCTCTAGACTGAATTTGTATATTCACTGATACTAGAATTAAATCTTTAGTTTCTTTTTCCGGCAAAGCACAGATTAATTGGATACTTACTAAATGTTAGTCTCAACTTTCTCATCAACACACGCGATACTCTTTCTTCTCTTTATCATATTCTATATGCCCGTTTGATTGATGATCTAAACTAAAGCAAAGAGGCCTTATTAATAATTCATTCCTGAAACATTAATATCTTTGTTAATCTTGGTGGTGATTTGGGAAATAGTAATTTCCCATCAGATCTTCAAATGGTCAGTTTCTAGTGAATGAAAGGGTTAAAATTGTATATTTTAGAAATATCAGGGACCTCCAAAAGTGAATGACAACTTGAGAAGGGGCCCAAATGAAACAAGTGCATACCTTCAGGGATTATTTTTATAAATTCTAATTATATTTTTCATCTTTCATCATCGGAGGGCCTAGATGCAATTTCTTAAAAAGAAAACTATAGTATGAATTTTGAACATGTCTGAACGAAGACAATTAGGCATATCCCAACCCCGAGAATAAAGTAATCACCTCTAACTGCTCACCTCGGAAGAGGAAGGAAAATTTCTGGGAAAGCAGTAGCGCATTTGAGAGGTAATCTCATTCTGCACACGGTAACCATTTCTTAACATAATGAACTTTCCAAAACTTATAGCTCTACGTCTAATAGTCTGAAGGAATGAATTGCCCATTTTCTTCCTAGAATCAATCCCTTTCTACACTCGTGAAAACTTTCGAAAACAAAGCAAAATGAGAAAACCCAACTTTACAATTAGCTAAAATAACAAGAAGAAATGCTTTACCTTCATTTCATCATTCATTTTCAACTTCTTGGGTCATCTTTTCTTGCTTGAACAATAACTCAAAAGTTCCAAAGATCAGAAGAAGAAACAAATTTCGACATGTCAACCACTAAGCCCAGCATAAGTCTGAAGCTTTTAGTCGACAAAAAAGCGAAAAGGGTCCTCTTGTCCGAAGCCGGGAAAGACTTTGTTGACTTCCTACTCTCGCTCTTGTCTCTGCCGATTGGCACTGTCATCAGGATTCTCTCCACTGATGGCATGTTGGGCAGTCTCGGAAATCTCTATCAAAGCTTTGAAAACCTTAGCGAGACTTACATACAACCAGAGGCTAAAAAGGACACCCTGCTTAAGCCCAACTTGCTTGTTTTTGAGGGCGCGGCAACGCTGCTGGCATTGCCCGACAATGCTGATCAGACTCGGAATGTGTTCACATGTGGGAATTGCAAGCGCTATGTGACCTACAATCCGAAGGACAAGTGTCCCAATTGCGGCTGGACGATGTCCACCTTGGCGTCCTTTGCGAATCAGGCTGCGCAGGCCTCTTCGTCCATTGTGAAAGGCTATGTGAAGGACGTGGTTACTTACATGATCATGGATGATTTGGAAGTGAAACCTATGTCCACCATATCAAGCATTGCTTTGCTTAATAAGTACAAGGTTAAGGACATTTGTGATCTTGCGGAGGTGATGGTTTCCTTTGGAATGGATGAGGTGTGCCAATTATTTTGTTTTTTTCTCTCTTTTAAAGTTTTTTTTTTCTTATTTATACTTTATTTAGTTTACTACTTATTGTTTGGCATTAGCTTAAAATGCAAGAAAAAAAAAGGTTCACAAATGTTTTGACATTATATGAATTGATAAAATTCACTAATAACTCCTTGTTCTCCTATCTCGAACGACAATAATTTATTTGCTCCCTTCATTTCATTGCTTTGGAATATGTTTTCTGACATAGAACAATGTGTTTCTATCGTGTAGGCCTTAAAATTTTTGAAGGCGTCGTTGGAGTCCAAAACTGTTCTGACCGATGTTTTCTTGGGGGAAGACAGCAGCAGAGGCATTCCAATATAGATGGTATTTTAAGGATTCTGTAGTTTGTTAATTTCCTAATTGGTGATGGATTTCTGTAGCATTTCTGTCTAGAAAATGTTCACTAGCGGGTTTGGCTTTTGCTTGTTTCAACATTTTTTTTAGATAAATGTTCAAACCTTTCTCCTCCAATCTGAACCTTTGAGCCAAGCTTCAGCCTCAAACTCGGAGAAATTCTATTAAAGCCATTAAGAGAATCTGAGAACTTGTTTTTAATACTTAATCCCCTTCATTGTGTCTCCTTAATTGCTCATCCTCATAATTGTCCTGCTCCAATTCTCCGCCATCTCTTCTACAATCTCAATTAAAAATAGCATTAGTGAGAACATGATTCCACTGCATCCACAACCCCCATCTCCAACTCATTTTTCCTCTTCTTTCTTTTCCTCACAGTACTTCACTATCGGTATCCCAGGAGTACTTAAGGCGGTCCTTGCTGATTCACGCAGAATTATATGTGTCCCATGCTAATCGGGTTAGAGGGTAAGCTAGTGATACTTTCCGCTACTGGACTCTCACTATCTAGGATGCAGTACTCAACCACTTCGCCCAGCAGCATGACCCTTAAATTGCTCTCCACCCTTAAATGCAGCACTCCTCCAAACTAGCTCCATTTACTGTCAGAACAAGCGAAAATATAAGCTGTTCTTTTTTTTTTCTTTTCTTTTGTTTTTGTTTTTGTTTTTTTTTTTTTTTTGACAATTCAGATTTTTCTCAAAACGTTTGTGAGATTACATGCAATTCCTTTTCCTTTTCTTATGGCCTTTTTATTGTGTTATGATATTATATCATTTTTGTTTGTTTTTGTTTTTGGCTGCAGGAGGCTGCTTTCCAAGTGCGTGTGGCTAGTTAGCTGGTTCTACAGTGCTGTAGCTATCTCCTAACTGAAGATCATAAGATCATTGTCCTCTAGACTGAATTTGTATATTCACTTTAGTTTCTTTTTCAGGCAAAGCATATTAAATCAATACTTCCTAAATGTTGTGTCAAATTTCCTACCAAGACACGCCAATACTCGTCCTCCCTTTTTCATATTCTGTATGCCCTTTTGATTGACGATCTAAACTAACGCAAAGAGACCTTATTAAATTCACCACTAAAGATTAACAAATAGATTAATGTTTCAAAAATGAATTATTTAAAACAGGTAGCTACATCTCTAAAATTGAATATCAGGAGTCAAAATGAGATAACTGTATATCTTTAAGGACTATTAAGTTCGTGTATGTTAGGAAATTAGTTTATACGGAAGCGACAATACACAATTAAAGTTAAGAGTTAAAAATAGGGTAAAACGAAATAAGGTACACAAGAATTGAACATGGTTCACCCAATTTAAACCACGTTCACAAACAAGATTGTAAAGGACTTCATTTTGAATCCAGTCAATTTAACCGTATCAACTTGATTATGATCTTAACCCATTTATAGTAACCCAAACCCACTAATAACGTACATGTTTTGAGCTGTGTTGTTGTACCATGACTCAAAATGCTACCTGTTGTGTGGGAAAATGTGGGTGACAGGTGGAGCGTCGATAGCATGACACGTGGCCTTACCTCCCCTCCAAAGGTGGCCACCCTCGACGCCAAGACATCGATCATCCTCGACGCCAAGAGTTCGACTACCATCGACGCAGCAGAGAGGCCCAATTTAGGGCGTCGACCCGTTGTGACGTCGAACATATGCCTTCAGAAAGATTAGGAAGGGCATAAGATCCGCACGGTACAGACGCCGAGAGGAAGATGCCTGACACCATAAAGGTGTGTCTAGAAGTGGGACACGTCTGCGATACGGGCATTAATTACAAACCTTTAAACCGCCTTACAGTGGGTAGCAAGATATTACAGGAATTCGCAGAGTCGTAATGGAAGACCTAATGGCTGAGTGAACAGTCCAAAAGTGATTAGTGGGCTACGGTCTTAGCCTAGAAAGTAGGCCACTCGAGTACTTCCACTTACGAAGGAAAACCTCTCACGAAGGAAGCTTGGGCTATAAAAAGGGGCAAAGCCCCATACGCCAAGGGGAGAGTTCTCTGAGAAAAGGCATGAGAAGAAAGAGCATACGTGCATGTAATTTGTAAAGAGTCCAAAATAAATAAACCATACACAAGTGGATGTAGCTCTTGATTAACAGAGTGAACCACTATAAACCTCGCGTGTCCTCTTATTCAAATGTTGTTTTTCATGCTCACAAAACATAACAAACACTTCCTAGCATAATTTCAAATATCCAGCTAATTTCTAGCCGATAACCCCACGGGATACCAAAGGGTGATCCAGTGTATTTCTGTTGACGAAGTTTCACCGTCAACACTACCCATAATGGTCTCACTACACTCCGTCTAAAAGTAGAAAATTTATTTACAGAGGGGATAAAATTGTATATTTTAAAAATTTTAGAATAGCTAGACCTCTTAAATTGAATATTGAGAGTTAAAATGAGATAAAAGTATATCTTTGAGGACTATTGGATTAGTATATGTTAAAAAATTGCGTTATCTAGAAGCAATAGTACACAACTAAAGTTAGAGCTAAAAACAAAATAAAAAAAATAAGGCACACAAGAATTTAGGGTGTGTTTGGTTGGATGGAAAGGAATAAAATATAATTGAATGAAATTCTAGTTTGATGTTTGGTTGGATTTATAAGAAAGGAATGATCATTCAAAAGGTATGGTTATTCACCCATTTTGGGTGAATCATCATTCAAAAGGAATGGTCATTCACCCATTTTGGGTGAATCATCATTCCTTCCTCATATGGGAAGAATAGCCATTCTAAGTTCTTTTTTTTTATTTTTTTTCCATAATTACCCTTCAATATTATAATATAATTAAAACATATTATATAGTAATTATATCTTGAAATATAATATAATATAATATATAATAAAAATATTATAATATAATATAGTTATAAGAATATAATGATTAATTTATAATATAGTTATAAATTATAATATATTTATTTAATATTCCATAATAATATATAATATATTGTAACGTAATTATATCGTATAATATAATATATAATAATATTAAAAAATATA